>NC_057809.1:546504779-546543313 GCF_018294505.1 Triticum aestivum | reverse complement strand
AGCGGGCGAGGAGGCGAGGCGCGGTGCGGGCACCTCAGGCCCAGATCGGCCCGGGGCGGGCCGCAGATGGGTTCCGGCAGGCCCGCGCGGCTGGAGGCGCGAGGGAGGGGCTGGGGCGACGCGTGGCGGCTTGCCACTGGTCCGGGGAGGCGCGCTGACGGTCTCAGGTGGCGGCGCGGCCATTGGAGGCTCGCCAAGTAGCGGGATGACGGTGGCTGGCGCCAGAAAACGAGGGGGAGGCGGTTGGTGGCACGAAATTTGAGGAGGGAGGCGGCAGGGAGGTAGGGGAAGGGCTAGGCTGCCAAATTTGGAAGGGGTGTCCATATATAGGCAGGGATGGCTAGGGTTTGGGTTTAGGTGTGTTTTAGGAGCGTTTCGGAGCCTCCGATCGTGATCTGACGATCCGGAACGGAGGGGGGTTTAGGTGGGCTGCAGGTGGGTTGTAAAAAGAGGTTGGGCTGAGACGAGAGGAGAGGAGTGCAGCCCGGCAACTGTTTCCGGAGACCGAAAACGTCCGACGTTTTGACCGACTATAATGTCGCTATAGTTATCCGTTGGGGCATTAAATGAACTCCGAATGCGATGAAACTTGGTAGGCGGCCTACCTACAACATAACAACACCGCATGCCAACTTTCAACCCATTCCGAGAACATTTTCCGGCCACTTATAAAATAATATTTCGGACGTGCCGTGGGCGCGTGCAAGTGTGTCTGGGCTTAGAACGGACAACGGACGGAAGTGGGGGAACCCGGACGGATGCAAGTTTTGAAAACATGATGATGCAATGCATATGATGACATGATAAAAATGCAACACGCAAGCAAAAGACATGGCAACGATAGCGAATGACTGGAAGACACCTGGCGCATCGGCCTCGGGGCGTCACACATTCATAAGCTGTAATAAAGTTATCTGTAATCAGACGTCCCGGGACAAAAGCTGACTGCTCTTTAGAGATCACATCCGGAAGGATTATCTTCAGCCTATTAGCTAAAACCTTGGAAGCGATCTTGTAGATCACATTACAAAGGCTTATCGGCCGAAATTGTCCTAAAATTTTTGGACTAGCAATCTTGGGAATCAAAACGATGAACGTATTATTGATATCCTTCGGTGAATCATCTCCTTCAAGTAGTCTTATTACCATACCTGTCACTTCCTCGCCATAGAGATCCCAATGCCGCTGAAAAAAGTGTGCTGGAAAACCATCTGGGCCGGGAGCCTTTGTGGGAAACATCTGAAATAATGCCTCTTTTACCTCATCTCTACTGTACCTCGCATTCAGACGAGCGTTCATTCTTGCGTCAACTCTTCGTGGTATATGGGACAACACCTCCTCGATCCCAATAGAGCCCTCTGATGTATACAAGTTCTCATAAAAGGCACTTGTCATGTCCGCCAATTCTCTTGGATCCGAGCAGGTAGTTCCATCGCCACACACCAAACTACTGATCTTATTCTTTGCTTTCCGTGCACTCGCCTTCTTCTGGAAGTACTTTGTATTTGCGTCTCCTTCTGATAGCCATTGCACTCGTGCACGCTGCCTCATGATCACCTCTTCTCGGAAAGATAGCTCAACGATGCTGTCCTGCACCCGTTTCTCATCAGGGCCGGGGCCAACCCTCAACGGGTCAGCTCGATACCCTGCCAACTACTGCCTCAGATCTCTCAACTCCGGCCGTATAGAGCCGAACGTTTGTCTGCTCCACCGCTTTAAGCTTGCTGCAACATTGTCCAACTTGTGCGCCAACTCACCTACTGTGTTTGCTGGGAGTGCAGCCTCCCACGCTTGTCCCAGCGCCTCGTCGAACCTGTCATCCGTTTCCCATGCACACTCGTATCGGAAAGGTTTCTTTAGTGAGTGTCTCAAGCTACTGTCTTCCACTTCATTTGACAAGATGATCGGGCTGTGGTCTGACTTTGCTGCGGTGAGGTGCTCCACTGAAGCAAAAGGATACAAAGCCGACTAGCTAGGAGTAGCTAGGGCTCTGTCTAGACGTACACGGCAGAACACTCCCCCACCACTCTCTTTTCAAAGGTCCAATCCAACCCCTTATACCCCAAGTTAGCTAGGTTGCAAACATCAACAGCTTCTCGAAAGCCTGCAATTTGTGCACTGTCCCGTTCATTTGGTCCCATTTGTTCCTCTGGCCGAAGTATCTCATTAAAGTCCCCCATGCACATCCATGGCAGCGTGCTTTCACCTCGTAGGATCTTCATTGCATCCCATGGTTTGTACCTCAAGCTCCTGTTTGCGGCTCCATAAAAACAAGAAAGACGCCAGGGTTCCTCCCCAGGTTGGGAAATCACCGAATCAATATGATACTAAGAAAAAGTTTTTATTTCGAGATTGATATCATTCTTCCAAAACAAACACAAACCCCCACTTCTTCCACTACTACCTACTCCAAAGCTACTACTAAAGCCTAACCTACTCGCCAAACCTTCCACTCGGTAGTTTGCCAGTTGGGTTTCAATGATACACAACACCGACGACGCACTAGCCTCCACAAGATTGCGGAGCTCACGAACTGTCGTAGGGTCGCCAATTCCTCGACAGTTCCACCACATAGTCCTCATTGGGCTCGGTGGTCCTCCTCGTTGGAGGCCGCCTTAGAAGTGTATTCAGCTCCATCCACAACCATCCCCTCATCCTGTTTCCTTCGCTTCACCACCTGCACTTTTTCTGGCGTAGATATCGATTCATTGGCGCCTGAAGAGGAAGCACCCTCAATACGGAGGACTGAACCTGCCACTCTGCCAGCTAAATTTGGAACCGGTTGGCCCCTTACATTGACACTGCCATCCGCTACTACCAGCCGCTTGCGGGCTCCCTTCTCACCCCCTCTTCCCCTTGCTGGTGGCCCAGGTCAGACTCCACTCCATCCATCTCCGCCCGCTGTGTATCAGCAGAAACCACCCCCTCTCCAAAATCTCCTCCCCCTCTCCCACCCCCCGATCCTCTTCCTCCTCGGCCTCCCCTTTCTTCCCTACCAACATCCCTCCAACTTCCTCTTCCTCCACCATCCCCTCTACCTCTCCCACCTAAGCCTTGAGCTGTCGGCATCTCCGGCTCCCAAAGTAACCATTCCCCCCATTCGAAGGTTCTCGGGTCATGCACCCCGTCACCACATTCATCAGCTAAGTGTCCCATCCTTCCAGAAGAAAAACAGAAATCTGGGAGCTTCTCATAATAGACACTATATCTCTTGTACTCCTTTAAAGTGATTGGCACAAAATGGACGAGTGGTATATTGATGTCCACATAAACCCTAACCCGTAGGGTACTAGCCGGGTTTATTCTCCCCTCATTCACAATCACGTTGAAAGGTGGATCACCCACCTTTGCAGCAACTTTCTCAGCCAGCTCTCTCCTCCTCGTAAGACCATCTGGCAGTCCCTTCACTCTCGCCCAGACCAGCATCTTGTTAAGTCTGTAACCTTTGACATCTAAAAAACCATCGTACTCTTGCAGTACCACCGGAGCTCTCCTAAACAACCACGGCCCCCCGTCCATGATCTTTCTCCAATCGCCTAAGCAGTGGCATTGAACTAAAAATAAATTTGGACCTTTGACGTTGAAAGTAACCCCTTGTGCTGCCGCCCACTCATTATGCATCTGTGACATTAGTGCGGCATGGCTGAAAGGCTTTGTGGTGTGGACACGGAAAAGAGCCAGCCAGCGCACGTCCTTGATGAGTTCATCCACAACTTCCGAGAAATCAAGCTCTTCCTCCTCCCGACCATGCAGTTTCATCCCCATGAACTGATCTTCAAGATCTGGATCAGGGCCATAGTAATCGCCATAATCCTCCTCGACCCCCTCCATCTGGTTTCGCATGTCCTGCGGATTCTGTTCTAGCCTATCCTTCCCCTTAGTATCCTCCTCAACCCCCACTCTCGCCTGCCCTGATCCGTTAGGTCGAGCCGCCGCCACCATCTCTACTTCATCCACCATCGCTCCCCCTTCCCCCTTGCACCTGAGTCCTTGGATCCGCCATGCACGGACGCACACACGACGGAAGATGGTAGATCTCACCGACGACCAAGATAGATCGGCCGCCGAAGAGATTTTACGTGGACTCCGGCAGGATCGCCGGAGGATAGGTGGAACCCTAGGTGGAAACCCTAGGGGAAAACTCAGGGACTTCTCAAGGCCCTGGCTAGTGGGCTTGGTGGGAAGCTGGTTCGCGCGTATGGGCTCATGGGCCCACTTCACTGTCACTCCATTATTTGCCCCCCTCCCCCCCAAAAAATAAGTCCATTATTTAGCCTGACGTGCACTGCCTGCCTTCTTCCCCATGGGTGGGATTTTCGGTCAAGTGGGAGGATCATTTTTCCTTGGAAGGTATTTTTCCCAACCAATAAGTATTGGGCTCCCAAGTAAACAAAACGAACGATCAAGTAACCAAACTCCCCCCTCCCGCCTCCGCTCTCGCCCCCCCACTACCATCTATTCGACAACCCCAATCCCCCCACCACCACCACTACCATCTGTTCGACAACCCCAATCCCCCCCAACCTGTTTGACACCAGTTCTTTGCATGGACAAAAAACAATTAAGATGGCCTCACATGTCAAAGCGACCAATATGAAAAAAATCATATGGTCAAAATGAAACTTTGATGTTTGAGACATCACCATTCAATTTCATCTCAGGGGCAAAGATGTGTTTGGAGTGCTGAAATTTGGCACTCGGAGTACTGTTCAGCCAACTACAACCCCAAGACGACCTTAAATAAAATGGTTTCCCACATGGATTGTCTCCGTCTTGTCGAGGTGATCGATTTTGATATTTAAATCATCTCAATCCAAAGTCGTACGCAGAAGTTACAATCAAACTTGCACGCTACTACAATGAATGGTCGAATGAAAGGCCTGGACGTCCGAGCTATTGTTCGGGCAGGCAACATAAACTTCAAAATTGAAGCCGGCCTATTCGCAATGGATCCAGACAATTCGGGCAAACATTTGGTTTGGAGTCCGAACATCCGGGCAACGGTTCACGTTTTCACTGCTGCAGAACATAGAAAACAAGCGAAAAACCCTCAAGATGACCTTGAACTGAGAAACGTTCAACATGAAAGTTGTTCATCTTGTTGAAACGGATAAATTTGCTTTCGGGCATGTCTCCTTACAAGGTCATATGCGGCTTGTGGGTACAAAAACCAAACAGTTGTCTCATACCTACCTAAATCTGAGCTCGATTAATTTTGGAAGATTCTGGACGGGATTTGAAGTCATTTTCTTGCATGGGAAGTCCATATTTCTCATATATGGATGAGAGGTGACGGCCGATTGAACAACATACAATCGTACAACCCATCTACTTTTTATTCAAGTTTTACATCTCCCCTTTGTTTCCTCTCTCTCGTTCTTCGTGTTGAAGGGTAGCAATTCTGGAGCCTAAGGGCGAGTGAATCGACCTAGGGCAGCTCATAGCCGCCACTTGTCCAGACGGGGCCCCTCCCAGGTGCGTCGAGTTTCGGGTCTACAAAAGCACCCGCCAGATTCCTTGTGTAACACGCTGTCGGTCGGGTTTCCTTAGACGTGAGTTGCGGTGCATCACCGCCGATGTCGAGGGTGCATGGTGACGTGTTCGTGTGTGAACACCACCTCACCTTTCCTACCTGCAAGCGGCGAGTTCCTCTCGTCTTTGTGTTTTCGGGGACTACATCAGGGATGCAATCTCTTTCCATCGTAAGGAGGCAGAGGAGATCAGCGGCGAGCATCGTTGGTGACCAAGTACGAGGAGTGGGAGGAGGATGGAGCCATGCTAGGATGGTACTCCATTCTACAATGGCTTGCTCTGTGTACATGCAAAGTGAGGTGGTAGATGGTATGTAAGGTTCACTCTACTGCCTTGTCTAACACACCATGGGCGGTAATCATGGATGTTCTTTGCTGCATTCTTATCTTTTCGGGCTCTGGAGCCGATGGTACTTCTGTCGAGTCGTTGTGTAATACGTCCATTTTGCATCATGCTTTTGTATCAATATTTATTGCATTATGGGCTGTTATTACACATTATGTCACAATACTTATGCCTATTCTCTCTTATTTTACAAGGTTTACATAAAGAGGGGGGATGCCGGCGGCTGGGATTCTAGCTGGAAAAGGAGCAAATATTAGAGACCTATTCTGCACAGCTCCAAAAGTCCTGAAACTTCACGGATGATGTTTTCCAAATATATAAAAAACATTGAGTGCAAGAACTTCACCAGGGGGGCACACCCTTCCCATGAGGGTGGGGGGTGCGCCCTACCCCCTGGGTGCGCCCCCTACCTCGTGGGCCCCTTGGGGGCCCTCCAGTGATCATCTTCTTCTATATGGACTCTTTTGATGGGAAAAAAATCATAAGCCATCTTCTCATATGAAAATCCGCCGCCATGAGATGGAACCTTGGCGGAGCCAATCCAGGGTTCTGGCGGGGCTGTTCTGCCGGGGAAACTTCCCTCCCGGAGGGGGAAATCATCGCCATCGTCACCACCAACGCTCCTCTCATCGGGAGAGGGCAATCTCCATCAACATCTCCATCAGCACCATCTCATCTCAAAACCCTAGTTCATCTCTTGTATCCAATTCTTGTCTCCAAGTCCGGGATTGGTGCTAGTAGTGTTAATTACTCCTTGTAGTTGATGCTAGTTGGTTTAATTGGTGGAAGATCATATGTTCAGATCCTATATGCACATTAATACCCCTCTGATTATGAACATTTTTATGCTTTGTGAGTAGTTACTTTTGTTCCTGAGGACATGGGAGAAGTCTTGCTATTAGTAGTCATGTGAATTTGGTATTCGTTCGATATTTTGATGAGATGTATGTTGTCTCTCCTCTAGTGGTGTTATGTGAACGTCGACTACATGACACTTCACCATTAATTGGGCCTAGAGGAAGGCATTGGGAAGTAATAAGTAGATGATGGGTTGCTAGAGTGACAGAAGCTCAAACCCTAGTTTATGCGTGTAAGGGGCTGATTTGGATCCATATGTTTCATGCTATGGTTAGGTTTACCTTAATACTTTTGTTGTATTTGTGGATGCTTGCAATAGAGGTTAATCATAAGTGGGATGCTTGTCAAGTAAGGGCAGCACCCAAGCACCGGTCCACCCACATACCAAATTATCAAAGTACCAAATGCGAATCATATGAGCGTGATGAAAACTAGCTTGACGATATTCCCATGTGTCCTCAAGAGCGCTTTACATCATATAAGAGTTTGTCCAGGCTTGTCCTTTGCTACAAAAGGATTGGGCAACCTTGCTGCACTTTATTTACTTTTGTTACTTGTTGCTCGTTACAAATTATCCTATCACAAAACTATCTGTTACCACTTATTTCAGTACTTGCAGAGAATACCTTGCTGGAAACCGCTTATCATTTCCTTCTGCTCCTCGTTGGGTTCGACACTCTCACTTATCGAAAGGACTACGATAGATCCCCTATACTTGTGGGTCATCAAGACTCTTTTCTGGCGCCGTTGCCGGGGAGTGAAGCGCCTTTGGTAGGTGGAATTTGGTAAGGAAAAATTTATATAGTGTGCTGAAATTTACTGTCACTTGTTACTATGGAAAGTAATCCTCTGAGGGGCTTGTTCGGGGTATCTTCACCCCGACCAGTAGAGCAAAGAGTTGCTCCTCAACCTACTGAACCTACTGAAAATGAAAATGCTTGCTTTGAAATTCCTTTGGGTATGGTAGAAAAACTGCTAGCTAATCTTTTTTTAGGAGATGGAACAAAACATCCTGATGAGCATCTAATATATGTGGATGAAGTTTGTGGATTATTTAAGCTTGCAGGTGTACCCGGAGATGTTCTTAAGAAGGTCTTCCCTTTATCTTTGAGGGGAGATGCATCAACATGGTATAGGCTATGTGATGATATGGAGTCTTGGAACTACAAACGATTGAAATTGGAATTTCATCAAAAGTTTTATCCTATGCATCTTGTTCATCGTGATCGCAATTATATATATAATTTTTGGCCTCGCGAAGGAGAAAGCATCACTCAAGCTTGGGGGAGGCTTAAATCAATGTTATATTCATGCCCCAATCATGAGCTCTCAAGAGAAATGATTATTCAAAAAAATTATGCTCGGCTTTCTGGTAATAGTCGCACCATGCTTGATACTTCTTGTGCTGTCTCTTTTATGATGAAGACTATTGAATTCAAATGGGATTTATTGGAAAGAATTAAACGCAACTCCGAAGATTGGGACCTCGACAATGGTAAGGAGTCAGGTATGACACCTAGTTTTGATTGTGTTAAATCTTTTATGGATACCGATATTTTTCGTAAATTTAGCACTAAATATGGACTTGACTCTGAGATAGTAGCTTCTTTCTGTGAATCTTTTGCTGCTTATGTTGATCTCCCCAAGGAGAAGTGGTTTAAATATCATCCTCCCATAGAAGTAAAAGTAGATGCACCTATTAAAGTTGAAGAAAAGACTATTAGTTATAATGATCCTATTGTTCCTACTTCTTATGTTGAGAAACCGCCTTTCCCTGTTAGGATAAAGGATCATGCTAATGCTTCAACTGTGGTTCGTAAAAGCAATATTAAAACATATACACCTCCTGAGCAAGTTAAAGTTGAACCTAATATTGCTATTGTTAAAGATCTCTTGTCTGATAATATAGATGGGCATGTTATTTATTTCTGTAATGAAACTGCTAGAATTGCTAAACCCCGTGATACAGATAAACCTAGACATGTGGTAGGCATGCCTGTTATTTCTGTTAAAATAGGAGATCATTGTTATCATGGCTTGTGTGATATGGGTGCTAGTGCTAGTGCAATACCTATTGACTTATACAAAGAAATTATGCATGACATTGCACCCGCCGATAGAGATACTATTTCACCAATGGGAATTGTTAGAGATGTTGAAGTCTTGTGTGGGAAAACTAAATATCCTGCTGATTTTCTTGTTCTTGGTTCCCCACAAGATAGTTTTTGTCCCATTATATTTGGTAGACCCTTCTTAAATACTGTTAATGCTACCATAGATTGCAAAAGGGATGTTGTTACTGTCGGTTTAGATGATATGACTCATGAATTTAATTTTTCTAAATTTAGTAGACAACGCTGTGAAGAAGAATTACCTAGTAAGGATGAAATTATTGGTCTTGCTTCTATTGCCGTACCTCCTACTGATCATTTAGAACAATATTTGCTAGACCATGAAAATGATATGTTTATGAATGAAAGAAGGGAATTAGATGAAGTATTCTTTAAACAGGAACCTATGCTGAAAAACAATTTACCTGTTGAAATCCTAGGGGATCCTCCTCCACCCAAGGGTGATCCCGTGTTTGAGCTTAAACCGTTACCTGATACTCTTAAATATGCTTATCTTGATGAGAAAAAGATATATCCTTGTCGGGTGGTAGGTGCGACATATGCCAACGGGTGGCTTATCATTGTGGGAGCCAGTAAGACGTCGCCGGTGCCTGGAAACGGGATGAGGCGAAGACATGCACGCCGGCGAATCTTACCCAGCTTCGGGGCTCTCTGTGGAGATAACACCCCTACTGCTGCTCTGTGGGGTCTCCGCATGATCACTAGATGGACAAGTAGCTACACAATGCTCCTTGAGCTGTTCGGTGGGAGGAGGAAGAAGGGCACAGCTAGCTTGCTTCTTCTCCTTGTGTGGTGTCTAAAACTAGCTGGGGGTCCAACCCTTTGCATGGGTGCCCCGGGGGGTTTATATAGGCCTACCCCCCGGGGTACAATGGTAATCCGACTAGGCGCGGAGCCCAGCCATCTGTGACTGCGCTCGCCGGCTTCTGCGCCGGCTGCTGGGGCCCGCCGACTAGTGGGTCCCACCGGCTACCGGCCCCTTGGTCGACAGGCAGGCCCCACTGTCCAGGACCTGTTCGGCGGCTGGTTACTGTTGCTCAATCTTGGTGACGAGGGCTTCTCCGAGGTAAGCATGGCTACAGTACTGCCGTCCGGCGGGTGGCCACTGTAGCCTCACCGCGTCTTGTCTCCTTAATGGGGCGTCTCCTTCGAGGGGGTGGCAAGCCGGCTGGAGAGAGCCAACTCCGTCTCGGGCCGACTGGGGGAGGCCAGGCCGCCTCTAGGTGTCTCTCTGCCTGAAAGGGCCCACCGCCCGTGGGCCGTACTGGTAACCCGTCGTGGATGACATCAGGGTCAGTGTGGCAACAGTGCCGCGCCGGACGGGTCATGGCCACCCGTATGGCGCACTGTGCCAGGCGCGCTCCGGGATTCAGGGGTGGCAGGCTTCACTCTGTAGCCATGCCCCATCTCATCGCCGCTAGGTGGATGCAAACTTTGAGGGTACGGTCTCGACCGCTTTGTGGGAGCCGGCTTCTTGGAGTCGGCCTTCTCGCGGCCGGCTTCTCGAAGCCGGCCCTCCCGTGGCTTCTTTTGCGAGGGCTAAAGTCGGGCCGCCTTCCAATAGCCGGCCTGGGAGACAGCCGGCCAGGGGAAGGCGGCCCTATGTCTTGGATTCTTGAGAGCCGGATCGGCTCGTAATTTTTTTAGAAGGGCCAGGGGAAGCCAGCTAGGCTACCCATGGCTATTTACTCCGACAGTAGTCCCTGAAGCTGATCGAGCTTTGAGGCGGACAAAGGGACGAGAAGCTTGGTCAGCTTCCTACCCTGCAGAGCCGGCTTTGCTGGTGTATGCCGATTTCAGAGAGCCCTGCGTCTTGCAGGCGGGAAAGTGGTCGACCCGCGTGCTGACCGCGGGCCCTCCCGCGGGCCATGTGGCAGCGAGACCATGCCAGCGCACGCACGCGACGGGACGCCGCCGCAGGCCCGGGCCCGCCACTCCTAGGCCTCGGCCCGAACGCTGATCTTCTGCGGCCCAGGTGGACCGCTCGCCTTCCTGTGGCAGTTTCATTTCGCCGTTAGGGCACAATAAACGCGGGACGTGGGGGAGTGGGCACGATCGATCCCCACGTTTCCCCACACCGCGCCTCCTCGGCTCCGCCACGCGAGCCTATAAGTAGGGGGAGGATGGGGAGAGACAGAGGTTCGCACGCTCTCTCTCGCTCCGCCCCTTCTCGTCCTCCTTTCTTCCTCTCGTTGCCGCCGCAGCCTCCCGTCTCAGCGCCGCCACGCCGCCACATCGTCTTGCTCCCATGGTGCTGTCGAGCTCGTGGGATGGCTCCAACGTCCATGAGGGCCATGTTGAGTTCCTCCGCCAAACTCGGTGCCTGCCCGACGCCAACCTCGTGCGGGTCCGCCTGGCGCCAGAGACAGAGATCTCGCCGGCATCGGAGGAGGGCGAGCGGGTCGTCTTCCGCTCACACTTCCTGCGCGGCTTCGGCCTTCCGGCAAGCGGATTCCTGCGCTCCTTCCTCGAGTTCTACAATCTTCAGCCGCATCACCTCATGCCCAACGCGGTGATGCTACTGTCCGCCTTCGTCTCTCTCTGCGAAGGTTTCTTGGGGCTGCTCCCCACGCTGGAGCTCTGGGGGGAATTCTTCTAGAGCAAACTCGGCACCGTCATCGCAGGCGTGCCCGCCCCCTACGGGGCCTACATCGCCATGAGGAGGTCGGGCGAGAACAACCCGTTCCCGTCCATCCCCCTGATCCAGTCGGTGAAGATCTGGCAGAAGTCGTACTTCTACGTGAAGAACATCGCCCAGCAAGGAGACCACATCAACCTGCCGGCTTACGTAGCCGGCCCGCCGGCTGGGAGGCAGCCCTCATGGAGTTTCCGGTCCAGGTCATTGTCTCAGGCCGGGAATGCTGCCGTCTCCCGGCTTCGGGTGATGATCCAGTCGGAAGGCCTAAGCGGGGCCGACTTGGTGGCCGCCTTCGTGAAGCGCCGGATACTTCCTCTCCAAAGCCGCCCCCACATGATGTGTCAGATGAGCGGCCGCTTCGACCCAAGCCTGCTGAGCACCAGGGAGATGCCTCATGCGGAGGTGTCGTACATGGTAAATCATATCTCCAATTGCAAGCTTGCCGAGGACTGGCGATACGGCAAGGTGCCGTATTCTCGCGCCAACCCTCCGCCCGTGGTGAGCTTTCCTCTCTTTCTTCTTTTTGTTGGTAGCCGGCTTTATGATGGCCGGCTTCTGATCGGTCGGTTCTTCTTAGCAGAACCCCCTTCTTCTGCCGACGACCAGGGCAGCAGGGATAGAACGCCAGTACGTCCCCGACCACACGGTGGACGACGTCGACGACCCGGATTTGGGGGCGGCCGCCATGGAAGACGCCGTCGTGGGGGACGACGCCGAGCCCAGAGGCACAGGGCTTACCGCCAGCTTCGAGGACTGGCCGGATGATGCCGAAGCCGAAGTCGCCCTGCGTCGCCAGCCGGCGGCCGACCATCAGGGCGCGGGCTTGTCCACTGCGTCGGCTGCCAGCGGCGGCGCACAGAAGCGCCGGGCCGCGTCAACCCTCTTCGGCAGTCGGCCGAAGAAGTCCAAAGCCTCCACCGCGGTGACCAAACGAGATGAGGCGGCCGCGAAAGCGGCCCGCTTCCGCAAGGCGGTGAAGCAGCCTCAGGTGGTCTCAGCGTAAGTCGTCGATTGCCTGGTCGCATGCTTTTCATCGCTCTCTCTTGTTCGAACATTCTTCCTAACCTTTTCCCGCTCGCTGGACAGGGCACCGCTTTCCCTTGAGCAGGGTCCGGGCGGCTCCGTAGTTGGGCCGACTGGAGGGTCTTCGGGCGCCCGCCGCGTGGACCCCCGCGCCGATCTCAGGGAGGCCATGGAGCGGAACGCCCGTGAGGTGCGGGAGGAGCGTGAGGCGGCAGAAAAAGCGGCCGCCCAGGCGGCGAGGGAGCAGGCCGACGCGGCAGCCAAGGCCCAGGCGGGGGCGGCGACCGCGGAAACGGAAGCGGAGGGTTCGCGTAACCAGTCTCCGCTGCTCGCCATTCCCCTCCGAGCCATGGCCCCTGACACCCCATTGCCCCTGGTGGAGGAAATCGTCCAAGACCCACCGCTGATGGAGAGGAGGGAGGACCTCGTGGTCTTCGCGGGGAGAGCACCGCCGGCAGCGCCAACCGGAGCGGGCCAAGGCGGCCAATCGTCAGCGGCGCCAGAGGAGCCGGCCGGGGGTGAGACGGAGGACGGAGCCGGCTTCGAGGTGCAGCCGGTGACGCGTCGGCGCGCAGGGGGAGGCACCGCTCCGTCGGAGTCGCACCGAGTTGCGGGCGCCGGCCAGTCAGCGGAGGCTCTGCAGGCGGCCAGCACCGCCGCGTCCGACTGGACTCCCAGCGGGGGGACTGGCGAGCTGAATGTGGCGGCTCAAGAGGTCCGGAGCCGGCTTCAAGCTTAGGCCGCCCTGCTGCAGCAGTACACCCAGGAGTTCCTGTCGACGCGGGCTGCCATCTGGGTGAGTCTTTCATTCTTGGCCGCTTTGGTCTCTTGATTTCTTCCGTGGGGGCGCGTCAGCGCACCCATTGGGTGTAGTCCCCGAGATTCAGGCCGACTGCTGAGCAGTTGGGTCGGATCTTTCTTGACGACTATCTTATTTTTGCTTCCTGTCTGAACTTCCAGGAATATCATAACTCCCGTGCTGCCGCCTTCAACTCCCAGGCTCAGGAGTTGGGTCGGAAGACCGACGACCTGACCAACAGCCGGAGTAAGTGCTTGATCTTGTCTGTCTCCTGGCGGGGCGCGTCAGCGCACCCACTGGGTGTAGTCCCCGAGATTCGGGCCGACTGCTGAGCAGTCGGGTCGGATCTTCCTTGACGACTTTATCCTTATTGTTTTTTTTCTTTTTTTTGTTTCATGCTTTCAGGGGCCAACGCCGACTTGAGGAGGGAGCTCGGCGAAGCGCAGGCCGCCCTTCGTACCAAGGATGCTGAGTACACTGCCTTGGTCTAGGAGCGTGACCGCCTGGCCAAGAAGCTGGCTGACCAAGAGGAGAGCCACAAGGCGGCCCTGCAGAAAGCGCAGGATAGCGAGGCCGCCCTGAAGGCAGAGTTTGAGACCGAGGCGGCGAGCTGGGCCGAGACCCGGCGAGCGCTGGATGAAGGCTTCGGCCGCATCGAGGACTTGATCGACGGTAAGCCGCCTTCCTCGCTCCTCTCCTGCCCCTTGCCGCCTGGTTTTTGGCTTGACTTGTGCTGCTGCCTATTTTCTTCTGCAGACTACTTTCCCGGCTACTCCGCCTTCGCCGCCCAAACCATCGAGGCCCATCGCGAGGCGCGCCGTCAGGCGGGGGTCAACATCACGCCGGACGCGAATCGGACGCTTGAGGAGCAGCTCTTGGCTGTCCAAGCGCGGCTGCAGCCGGCTCACCGGATGCTTCGCCGGCTCCAACGTGCCGGGGCGCAGGTGTTGGCCGCCCTCTGGCCCAGCGAGACGATCCCCCGCACCCCAAGCCGGACAGCCGACTGGCTGGAGGTCGCAGTCGGTCGCTTTGAAGCTTGGAAGGCGTCGGCGGCCCGTCTTGGAGCCGGGCGGGCGTTGGAGTTCGTTCGAGCTTGGTACCCAGGGCTGAACCTGGACCAACTGCGCACTTGGCGGCTGGAGGCCGACGCGGAGCTGGAGGAGGTGCGACCGGCTATCGCCCAGCGTGCTTCGACGATCGCCGAGTGCACCGACATCAGCATTTTTGCACCTGAAATCAATGATGACGGCGTTGCCCAGCCGGAGGAGTGATTCGGGCTGAACCCGGCGGTGGGCGAGGACTCGGCAGAGGAGATCGCCTCCAGCGACGAGGGCGAGGATGACGAAGAAGAGGACGGTGAAGACGTCGAGCCGGCTAGTGGAACAACCGGCCGGCCTCAGGCTGACTGTGCCTCCAGCAACGAGGCGCGTGGAAGCGCGCCCTCTGCGGGAGGCGGTGATCAAGCCGAGGTTCGCTAGCCGGCCACTCCTTCAGCCGGCACAACTGTCTCCGCCGACCAGCCTGGCTCGTCGGTCGCCCTGCCAGCTTGACCTGCCGTCCTTATTTTTCCTCCTTGTTGCCTTTTGAACAATCTTTATTAAGCTTTCACAGTTCCACCCACTTGGGGGTGTATCCAAACTATGTTGAATGCTGGCCTCTTGGAGGTCTTTTATGTAAATATTATTATGTGCATGTTTGGTTTCCATTCGCGTATGCTTTTTATCCTTAGGCTTTTTCCTTTGCCGCCTTCCCTCTTTGGGGAGGCAAGTACTCGAGCTTTCTTGGATTGAAGTGAAGTGAATGGAAACCGGCCGGCCGGCTACTTTGGTAGTCGGTCAGTGGTAGGCGGCAAACCGACTTTCGTTATATTAGTCCATTGGTCCCTGGCCATTTTTCGTGTGGGCATCCTTTCCTGCTTTTGACTCTTGCCAGCCGGACAGCCGGTTCTTCGAACTGTGACTTTGGCAAGAGCTAAGCTTGGGTGTCGGCACACTACTTGTCTGACCGCGGGTAGGACTTCTAATATAACTCCAGTCGGCCAGTCCCCGGGCCGACTAGTCGAACCCGGTGCCGGACGGAACAAGTAAATGAAATGACAAGGTCATAAGCATGATACTTTTCATTCATAGATAAAAGATGGCAGTCCCCGAGCCCTCCTCGGGGGGCCTATTGTCTCGTATTTAGTACAAAAGTTAGCGTGATACATACTGCATTTCAACTGTAAAATCTTCGAACGAGGTTGGCATTCCATGGTCGTTCCGACTCCTTGCCGGAGTCGTCTCTCTTGCGTGCGTTGGGCTTCTGCGCGTCGATTAGGTAGTAGGAGTCGTTGCCTAGAGCTCTGCTGATGACGAAGGGGCCCTCCCAAGGGGCCGAGAGCTTGTGCTGGCCGGCTGTTCGCTGGATCAGCCGGAGCACAAGATTGCCCTCTTGAAAAGATCTTGGCCTGACCTTCCGACTATGGTAGCGGCGCAAACCCTACTGGTAGATGGCAGACCGGCTGAGGGCTAATAGCCAACCTTCTTCCAGCAGGTCGACGCCGTCTTCTCGTGCTTCCTTGGCCTCCGCCTCCGTGTACATGGTTACCCGGGGCGAGTCGAACTCGATGTCAGTTGGGATGATCGCCTCGGCACCATACACGAGGAAGAAAGGAGTGAAGCCGGTTGACTTGTTTGGGGTAGTGCGCAGACTCCAGAGGACAGCCGGCAGCTCATCGAGCCAACAGCCGGTTGAACGCTCCAGAGGTACGACCAGTCGGGGCTTGATGCCGGAGAGGATGAGTCCGTTAGCTCGCTCGACCTGGCCGTTTGACTGCGGGTGGGCGACGGACGCTAAGTCCAGCCGGATACCTTGGGCTGCGCAGAAACGTGCCAAGGCTCCTTTGGCAAGATTCGTGCCATTGTCGGTGATGATGCTGTGTGGCACGCCATACCGAGTTGTTATGTCTGCGATGAATGTCACATCAGTCGGCCCATTCAGCTTCTTGATCGGCTTTGCCTCAATCCACTTGGTGAATTTGTCCACGGCGACGAGCAAATGCGTCATGCCGCCGCGCGCCGTCTTGAATGGGCCCACCATGTCCAGTCCCCAAACGGCGAAGGGCCACGTGAGGGGAATGGTCTTGAGTGCCGAAGCCGGGATGTGTTGCTTGGAGCTGAAGAGTTGGCACCCTTTGCAATATTTAACTAATTCTTTGGCGTCATCCAAAGCAGTCGGCCAGAAGAAACCATGGCGGAAAGCTTTGGCGATGAGTGATCTTGAAGCCGCATGGTGGCCGCATTCTCCTTGGTGAATGTCTCTGAGGATTGCAATGCCCTTCTCTTGCTCGACGCATCGCTGGAGGACTCCAGTGACACTGCGCTTAACGAGTTCTCTGTTGACGATTGTGTATGATCCGGTTCGACGTTGGACTTGTCTTGCCTCTATTTCGTCAGCCGGCAGATCTTGGTTTACTAGGAAGTTGAGGATGGACTGAGCCCATGACGGAGCCGCGACTTCTCCTACTGCCAATGTGGCTACTGCCACCAGGGTGGGCGGGCTGGGTGGTGAAATGCTGGAGTCGGCCGCCGGCTGTTGTGCTGGCGCAGTCCCCAGGCCGGCTACTGCAGTCCCCGAGCCGGGTGTGGCAGTCCCCGAGCCGGTTGCCGAAGTCCCCGGGCCAACTACTGAAGTCCCGGGGTCGCCTGCTTGGTTCTTCGAGCTGGACCCGGCCGCGTCGGGGTCAGGCGGTATGAAGATGGAATCGGACTCTAGAGACGGCATGATTGACGGCTTGAGGAGGCGTTGTAGAGCGACGCCGGTTGGTATTGCTTGCCGAGTGGAGCCTATTCGAGCCAGGGCATTGGCTGGCTCGTTGTCGGCTCGCGGTATGTGGAGGAACTCGCATCCTTCAAAGTATCCGCTGAGTTGTTGAACCAGGAAGCGGTAGCTTGCCATATTTGCGTCCTTGGCGTCCCAGTCGCTGGATCATTGCTGAACCACCAAGTCTGAGTCGCCATAACATAGGATCCGGCGGATGCCGAGTTCCTTGGCAAGCCGGAGCCCGTGTATGAGTGCCTCGTACTCGGCTACATTGTTGGAGGCGGTAAAGTGAATCTACAGCGTGTATCTGAGCTTGTCACCTTTGGGAGAGGTAAGGACGACGCCGGCTCCCAAGCCGGTGCGCATCTTGGACCCGTCAAAGTGCATGCGCCAATGGGTGGAGTCGGGAGCCGGCGGCAGGTACTGGGTCTCGGCCCAGTCGACGAGGAAGTCGGCCAGTGCTTGGGACTTGATGGCGGTGCGGGGCTGGTAGAAGATCGTGTAAGGGGCCAGCTCGATGGCCCATTTCGCCACCCGGCTGGATGCATCCCGGCTGCCTATGATCTCGGCCAGCGGGGCGGTGCATACGACCGTGATGGGATGCTCTTGGAAGTAGGGCTTCAGCTTCTTGGCGGCGAAGTACACGCCATAGCACATCTTCTGGTAGTGCGGGTAGTTCTGCTTCGAGGTAGACAGCACCTCGCTCAAATAATACACCGGCCTCTGGACCGGCTGGGCTCGGCCTTCTTCTGGGCATTGGACTATGATGACGGTGCTGACCACCCGGCTGGTTGCGGCAATGTAAAGGAGCATGGGCTCTTTCTCAGTTGGCGCCGCTAGGACGGGCGGCGTGGCCAGCATCTTCTTCAGCTCGTGAAAAGCTTGGTTGGCCTGGTCGTTCCACTCGAAGTGAGTGCTCTTCTTCATGAGGCGGTAGAGGGGGAGAGCTTTCTCTCCGAGCCGGCTGATGAAGCGGTTCAAGGAGGCCAAGCATTCGGTGAACTTTTGGATGTCTCGAAGCTTGGTGGGGATTGCCATTCTCTCGATGGCCTTGATCTTCACCGGGTTGCATTCGATGCCGCGTTCGGAGACTAGGAAGCCTAGGAGCTGGCCGGCTGGCACTCCGAACACGCATTTCTCGGGGTTGAGCTTGATTTGGAACCGGCGTAGGTTCTCAAATGTTTCTTTGAGGTCTCCCAGCAAGGTGCCGCGCTTCTCCGTCTTCACCACAATGTCGTCCACGTAGACGTGAGCGTTCCTGCCGAGTTGCTTGAGGAGGCACTTCTGCATGCAACGCTGAAAAGTGGCACCGGCATTTCTTAAGCCGAATGTCATAGTCAGATAGCAGAAGGCTCCAAATGGCATGATGAAGGCGGTCTTCAGGCGGTCGTCCGGATCTAGCTTTATCTGGTGATATCCTGAGTAAGCATCCAAGAAACTCAACAGCTCGCATCCGGCCGTGGAGTCTATCACTTGGTCAATCCTCGGCAGGGCAAAGGGATCTTTGGGGCAAGCCTTGTTGAGGCTCGTGTAGTCTATACACATGCGCCACTTGTTGTTCTTCTTTAGCACGAGGACCGGGTTGGCGAGCCATTCTGGAAAGAAAACTTCCATAATGAAGCCGGCTGCCAGAAGCCGGGCTATCTCCTCTCCCACAATCCTGCGTTTCTCCTCCGACAGTCGGCGAAGGGGTTGTTTGACTGGCTTTGCGTCTTCTCGGACGTGTAGTTTGTGCTCGGCGAATTCCTTCGGGACGCCCGGCATGTCCTTAGGGGACCATGCAAAGATGTCCCGATTCTCACGGAGGAAATCGGCGAGCTCGCCTTCCTATTTGCCGTTTAGGTTTGCCCCGATGACGGCAAACCTCTTTGGGTGCTCGGGTTCAAGAGGTATCTTCTTCGTCTCCTTGGCCGACTGGAAAATCCTTGAGCATCATGCTCCTTGGGATCGGGGGACACGGCCGACTGCTTGCCGGATATGGCCACGACTCGGTCCAACATCTTCTTTTCTTCGGCAATCACAAGGGACTCGGCCAGCCGGCTGCTGGCTGCTGCGCACTCAGAGGACTTCTTGTAATCGCCGGCTACAGTGATGACGCCTTTGGTGCTTGGTATCTTCATCTTGAGGTATGCATAGTGGGGAACTGCCATGAATTTGGCCAAGGCAGGTCGGCCAAGCAACGCGTGGTAGGGGCTCTCCAGGTCCACCACTTCAAACCAGATTGCTTCCCGGCGGAAATGCTCCTTGTCCCCAAAGAGTACATCAATCTTGATCTTGCCAATGGGGGTGCAGGACAAGCCGGGTACGATGCCATGAAACACTGTCCGAGTAGGCATGAGCTGCTTCATCTTGACATTTAGCTTCTCCAGGGTGTCACGGTACATGATGTTGATGCTACTCCCGCCGTCTATCAGCACGCGGGAGAAGCGGGCAGCGCGTCTGTCTGTCGCGAGGGTGGCTTCCAGGACCAACGCATAAGAGCCGGGAGACGGCATCACCTCTGGATGGTCGGCCCGGCTCCAGCTGATAGGCTTTTCTGACCAGTGCATGTGCTCGGCGGGGTTGGCAGCAACCATGCTGACTTCCTGGTTCTCTCGGCGTTTGCTGCGCCGGTCTTCGGGCTGGCTTGTAAAGACGATATAGGCGGCATGCTCGTCGGGGAACTAATCATGCACGACTCTGACTGCGGGCCGAGCGGCCGGCGCCAGCGGAACCGGAGGCGGCGGGCCGGCAGGCGGAGGCGGTGCGTGCCCCTCGCCTTTAGAGATTCGGGTGAGCCAATGGCACTTCCGGGTTGTGTGGTTGGACGGCTTCGCGCCTCTATGGAATTTGCACGGGGCGTCGAGAGTTTGCTCGTAGGAGAAGGCCGACTGCCAAGCCAGCCTGCCGCCCTTGGGCTTCTTGGGCACGGGTCGCCCTTCAGGCAGCACGTCTTCGACCGTGGCCACTTGCCGACTGGCGGGAGGCGGCGCAGGGCCCTTGCGCTTGTGGTCGTTCGGGTGTGGGCGTCGGCCGGAATCCCCTGCCGGCGTCTTGGGTGCCGGGTTGAGTACTTTCCCGGACGCGTCTACCCGGAGCTCGGTCTTCATCGAAGAGTCGGCGGTGGTGTATTTGTCTGCTATGTCCAGAAGCTCGTCGAGGGTAGTCGGCTCGTCGCAGAGGAGCTTGTGCTTGAGGAGGGTACCTTCTCGGCACCCGGCGGTGAAGTATTCGATGGCTTGCACCTCGTGCACCCCCTCACAAGAATTGCGGAGCTCGGCCCAACGCGTGAGGTAGTCGCGAGTGGACTCGGCTGGGCCCTGTACGCACAGGGAGAGCTGCCTGGGCTTGGGGGCCCGCTTGTAGGTGCTGGTGAAGTTGCGGATTAAAGCTTCGGTGAAATCTAGCCAGCTGTTGATGCTGAGAGGCTTGAGGCTGTTGAGCCAGGTCCGCGTCGTGCCTTGCAGCATGAGGGGCACGTACTTCACGACAACGCGCCGGTTGCCGTTGGCTATGCTGACCGCCGTGGAGTAGTCGATCAACCAATCTTCCGGCTTCACAGAGCCGTTGTACTTGGGCGTGTCTCTTGGGAGCGAGAACCCTTTGGGGAAAGGCTCATTGCGGATGCGGGGGCTGAAACAAGGCGGGCCGACATCGTCTTCTTCTTCCAGCGCCAGGGATCGCGCCAGGCGGTCGATCCGATGGCGGGCGTCGTTCTCGCCGACTCCTTCGCGGCGACCTAGTCGGCCGCTGAGAGTCGGGTGCGCCACTGGCGGCGGGGTGGGATATCTCTCTCCACGGGGTCGAGGCGGAGGCGGGTTGCCTCGCCATTCCATGGCTCGGGGATGGCCGTCCGCGTCTCGCTCGATGGAGATTCGGGTCCGGCTTCGGCTGGCCGCTGGCTCTTTCTCGCGCCGCGCGCGGGCGTTGCTCGTAGTCGGTGTCCAGGACGTCGCGCCGTGATCTCGGCGTGGGGGAGGGCTTCCCGCGCGGGCATCGGCTTCGTGCCGCCGTGCGGCCACGTCAATCAGTTGCTAGATGCGCCGGGTCATGTGGGGGAGTTCTTCGGCCTCCAAGCCGTCCAACTCGTCCACGGCCGCCTGGGCGGCACGCAAGTTCTCGAGTGGAGTGGCATAGACCGGGCGGTCGACTCCCAGCATGTCGGCGATGACAGCGCAGCGTTGCTTGACAATGTCGGCCCGGCTTGGCCCGCTGGGGGCCGGCGTGCCGAAGGCGGCGCGGTCAGCTTCGTGCTGGTAGGCCTCAGTGAGGCATCTCACGGAAGCCAGCCTCCGCCCTCTGCGAGGAGGGCGAGGCGGCGCGCCTCCAGTGCTTCGTCGTCGGCATCAGCCGAGAGGGGGGTGGACAAATCGTGGGCCGCCGCGTGCAGGGCGTCGCGGGCGCTCTCGTCGGCCGGGCCGCCGTGGCCGACGACCATCACTTCGGTGGTGACAGTATCACGGCCGTCGGTCCGAGGAAGCGGGTCGTTGTAGATCGCGACGTTAGTGGGGAAGGTGTCGAAGGAGGCCGTGCCGGAGTCGACAGGCATCGGGTCGGTGGAGCCAACCGACTCCAAATCCACAGTGGGCTCGCTGGAGACATGGAGCTGGCCGAGGAGGTTGGCGAGGTGGTCGGTGCCCGCATCGGAAGCGAGCTCGTCGGAGATGAGGGTTTCGTCGAGGAGATTGGCGAGGCTGCTCGCTGCGCAGATGCTGGTGACGCCTTGCAGCGCGTCATGGCAAGCGCCATCGGGCGTGCCGGGCTGGCTACGCTCGCTGGGGAGGAAGAGGGTTCCTGTCCAGAACAGGTCTCCGGACGACGGTGCACCTGGCCCCACGGTGGGCGCCAAATGTCGGGTGGTAGGTGCGACATATGCCAACGGGTGGCTTATCATTGTGGGAGCCAGTAAGACGTCGCCGGTGCCTGGAAACGGGATGAGGCGAAGACATGCACGCCGGCGAATCTTACCCAGCTTCGGGGCTCTCCGTGGAGATAACACCCCTACTACTGCTCTGCGGGGTCTCCGCATGATCACTAGATGGACAAGTAGCTACAGAATGCTCCTTGAGCTGTTCGGTGGGAGGAGGAAGAAGGGCACGGCTAGCTTGCTTCTTCTCCTTGTGTGGTGTCTAAAACTAGCTGGGGGTCCAACCCTTTGCATGGGTGCCCCGGGGGGTTTATATAGGCCTACCCCCGGGGGTACAATGGTAATCCGACTGGGCGCGGGGCCCAACCGTCTGTGACTGCGCTCGCCGGCTTCTGCGCCGGCTGCTGGGGCCCGTCGACTGGTGGGTCCCATCGGCTGCCGGCCCCTTGGTCGACAGGCAGGCCCCACTGTCCAGGACCTGGTCGGCGGCTGGTTACTGTTGCTCAATCTTGGTGACGAGGGCTTCTCTGAGGTAAGCATGGCTACAGTGCTGCCGTCCGGCGGGTGGCCACTATAGCCTCACCGCGTCTTGTCTCCTTAATAGGGCGTCTCCTTCGAGGGGGTGGCAAGCCGGCTGGAGAGAGCCGGCTCCGACTCGGGCCGACTGGGGGAGGCCAGGCCGCCTTCAGGTGTCTCTCTGCCTGAAAGGGCCCACCGCCCGTGGGCCGTACTGGTAACCCGTCGTGGATGACATCAGGGTCAGTGTGGCAACAGTGCCACGCCGGACGGGTCATGGCCACCCGTACGGCGCACTGTGCCAGGCGCGCTCCGGGATTCGGGGGTGGAAGGCTTCACTGTAGCCACACCCCGTCTCATCGCCGCTAGGTGGATGCAAACTTTGAGGGTACGGTCTCGACCGCTTTGTGGGAGCCGGCTTCTTGGAGTCGGCCTTCTCGTGGCCGGCTTCTCGAAGCCGGCCCTCCCGTGGCTTCTTTTGCGAGGGCTAAAGTCGGGCCGCCTTCCAATAGCCTGCCTGGGAGACAGCCGGCCAGGGGAAGGCGGCCCTATGTCTTGGATTCTTGAGAGCCGGATCGGCTCGTAATTTTTTCAGAAGGGCCAAGGGAAGCCGGCTAGGCTACCCATGGCTATTTACTCCGACAATCGTGTTATTATTAGTGCTAACCTTTCAGAACATGAAGAAGAGAGATTATTAAAAACTCTGAAGAAGCACCATGCTGCTATTGGGTATACTCTTGATGATCTTAAGGGCATTAGTCCCACTCTATGTCAACATAAAATTAATTTGGAAGAAGATGCTAAACCAGTTCGTGATCATCAACGCCGTCTGAATCCTAAAATGAAAGAAGTGGTAAGAAAGGAGATACTAAAGCTCCTTGAGGCAGGTATAATTTATCCCGTTGCTGATAGTAAGTGGGTAAGTCCTGTCCATTGTGTCCCTAAGAAGGGAGGTATTACTGTTGTTCCTAATGATAAAGATGAATTGATTCCTCAAAGAATTATTACTAGTTATAGGATGGTAATTGATTTCCGCAAATTAAATAAGCCTACTAAAAAAGATCATTACCCCTTACCTTTTATCGATCAAGTGCTAGAAATATTATCCAAACATACACATTTTTGCTTTCTAGATGGTTATTCTGGTTTCTCTCAAATACCTATGTCAGCCAAAGATCAATCAAAGACTACTTTTACATGCCCTTTTGGTACTTTTGCTTATAGACGTATGCCTTTTGGTTTATGTAATGCACCTGCTACCTTTCAAAGATGCATGATGGCTATATTCTCTGACTTTTGTGAAAAGATTTGTGAGGTTTTCATGGACGACTTTTCCGTCTATGGATCTTCTTTTGATGATTGCTTGAGCAACCTTGATCGAGTTTTGCAGAGATGTGAAGAAACTAATCTTGTCTTAAATTGGGAAAAGTGCCGCTTTATGGTTAATGAAGGTATTGTCTTGGGGCATATAGTTTCTGAAAGAGGTATTGAAGTTGGTAAAGCCAAGGTTGATGCTATTGAAAAGATGCCATGTCCCAAGAACATCAAAGGTATAAGAAGTTTCCTTGGTCATGCCGGTTTTTATAGGAGGTTCATTAAGGACTTCCCAAAAATCTCTCGGCCTCTGACTAATCTATTACAAAAAGATATACCATTTGTCTTTGATGATGATTGTGTAGAAGCATTTGAAATACTTAAGAAAGCATTGATCTCTGCACCTATTGTTCAGCCACCTGATTGGAATCTACCCTTTGAAATTATGTGTGATGCTAGTGATTGTGCTGTAGGTGATGTTCTAGGACAAAGAGTTGATAAGAAACTAAATGGTATTCAATATGCTAGTAAAACTCTAGACAATGCTCAAAGAAATTATGCTACTACTGAAAAAGAATTCTTAGCAGTTGTATTTGCTTGTGATAAGTTTAGACCTTATATTGTTGATTCTAAAGTAACTATTCACACTGATCATGTTGCTATTAAATATCTTATGGAAAAGAAAGATGCTAAACCTAGACTTATTAGATGGGTTCTCTTGCTACAAGAATTTGATTTACATATTGTTGATAGAAAAGGAGCTGAAAACCCCGTTGCAGACAAGTTGTCTAGGTTAGAAAATGTGCTTGATGACCCACTACCTATTGATGATAGCTTCCCTGATGAGCAATTAAATGTCATAAATACTTCTCATACTGCTCCATGGTATGCTGATTATGCTAATTACATTGTTGCTAAGTTTATACCACCTAGTTTCACATACCAGCAAAAGAAAAAGTTCTTTTATGATTTGAGGCATTACTTTTGGTATGACCCACATCTTTATAAAGAAGGAGTAGATGGCGTTATTAGACGTTGTGTACCTGAGCATGAACAGGAACAGATCCTACGCAAGTGTCACTCCGAAGCTTATGGAGGACACCATGCTGGAGATAGAACTGCACATAAGGTACGGCAATCTGGTTTTTATTGGCCTACTCTCTTCAAGGATGCCTGTAAGTTTGTCTTATCTTGTGATGAATCTCAAAGAATTGGTAATATTAGTAGACGTCAAGAAATGCCTATGAATTATTCACTTGTTATTGAACCATTTGATGTTTGGGGCTTTGACTATATGGGACCTTTTCCTTCCTCTAATGGTTATATACATATTTTAGTTGTTGTTGATTACGTTACTAAGTGGGTAGAAGCTATTCCAACTAGTAGTGCTGATCATAACACTTCTATTAAAATGCTTAAATAAGTTGTTTTCCTGAGGTTTGGAGTCCCTAGATATTTAATGACCGATGGCGGTTCACATTTTATTCATGGTGCTTTCCGTAAAATGCTTGCTAAATATGATGTTAATCATAGAATTGCATCGCCTTATCACCCTCAGTCTAGTGGTCAAGTAGAACTGAGTAATAGAGAACTCAAATTAATTTTTCAAAAGACTGTTAATAGGTCCAGAAAGAATTGGTCCAAGAAACTTGATGATGCATTATGGGCCTATAGAACTGCATATAAAAATCCTATGGGTATGTCTCCGTATAAAATGGTCTATGAAAAAGCATGTCACTTACCTCTTGAACTAGAACACAAGGCTTATTGGGCTATTAAAGAACTTAATTATGATTTTGAACTTGCCGGTGAGAAGAGGTTATTTGATATTAGCTCACTTGATGAATGGAGAACCCAAGCCTATGAAAATGCCAAGTTGTTTAAAGAAAAAGTTAAAAGGTGGCATGATAAAAGAATACAAAAGCGTGAGTTTAACGTAGGTGATTATGTATTGCTATAAAACTCTCGTTTAAGATTTTTTGCAGGAAAACTTCTCTCTAAATGGGAAGGCCCTTACGTTATCGAGGAGGTCTATCGTTCTGGTGCCATAAAATCAACAGCTTTGAAGGCACAAATCCGAAGGTGGTGAACGGTCAAAGAATCTAACACTATATCTTGGGTTATCATATAAATGTTGAAACCAATGTTATTGAAACCGTAACCCCGGAGGAGTACATAAAGGACACTTTCCGGAATGTTTCAGACTCCGAAAAGGAATAGGTATGTGGTATGGTAAGTAAACCGACTCCAAAATAGTTTTAAGGCAATATTTCTCTCTTTTGGAATATTTAGAAAAATAGAAAAATAAGCAGCAGTCCGGAAAGGACACGAAGGCTCCACGAGGGTGGAGGGCGCGCCCTACCCCCTGGGCGTGCCCCCTACCTCGTGGGCACCTCGTGTGCTCTCCGGACTCTATTTTCTTAGAGGACACGTATTTTGGTCGGTAAAAATTCATTATATAACCTCCCGGGGGTTTTGACTCCCGTATCACGCAAAATTCTCTTGTTTTTGTTTTGAGCTGTCCTGCTGCAGATAGAGCAACATGTCGTCCTAGGATTCGGAAGGAGAAAGCTATGTGGCTGATTTCCTCGCAGATCCTAAGGTCTATGGGGATGTGGAGCACTGTGGTTGGACTACGGAAGAAGAAGAGGACTATGAACCCAAGGGAAAGGAGGAGACGAGCTTAGATGAAGATGAAGTCCCACTACCTCAACCTGGGGACATGCATGTGGAGTTCAAAAAGTCAAGCCTCCCGGATAGGGTAAAGAAACCTAAGATCGAGTTTATCCCTTTCCACCTCTTGCAGGAGAACAAGCAGGAACTATGCAAAGATACTGAGCTTGGAGCAGGAGATCGAGGACCTAAGGGACAAAAATTCTATCCTCAAATGCAAATTAAGGAAGAAGCCCACGCCATCAACAAAATCACCACCGTCTCCTTCAACAAAGAAGGATTGAGTATCTGGTATGGGCACTCCACTTGGCAACTGCCAAGCTTGGGGGAGTGCCCCGGTATCGTATCACCACCACTTTTATCTTTACCGTTTTTCTTAGTTCGATCCTTTTGGTAATATCTTGATCTAGTAGAATAAAAGTTCTTAGTATGATCTAGTTGTGAGTTTTGCTTTATTATCCTTCTATGTAATCGAGTCTGTGAGCTATATAATAAAGATTAGTGTTGATTCAAGGGCTTGATTATTTTTGCCATGATCCCAAGTGAATAAAAGAAAAGAGAAAGAAATAAAAAGAAACAAAGAGATCATGTGACTCTTATGGAGAGTAATGAGCTCACATAGAAAGAGTATGATGAATAAAAGTTGTTGAGAGTTGACAAACATAGTTTTGGTCATCGTTGCAATTAATAGGAAGTAATAAAGAAAGAGAGGTCTTCACATATAAATATACTATCTTGGACATATTTTATGATTGTGAGCACTCATTAAAATATTACATGCTAAAGAGTTGACATTGGACAAGGAAGACAACATAATGGGTTATGTTTTCTTACATCTGAGATAAATTATATTGTCTTGGATCCTCCAACATGTTGAGCTTGCCTTTCCCCCTCATGCTAGCCAAATTCATTGCACCAAGTAGAGATACTACTTGTGCTTCCAAACACCCTTAAACCAGTTTTGCCATGAGAGTCCACCATACCTACCTATGGATTGAGTAAGATCCGTCAAGTAAGTTGTCATAGGTGCAAGCAATAAAAATTGCTCTCTAAATATGTATGATTGATTAGTGTGCAAGAAATAAGCTTTATACAATCGTGTGATATGGAAGTAATAAAAGCGACAGACTGCATAATAAAGGTCCATATCACAAGTGGCAATATAAAGTGACATTCTTTCGCATTAGGATTTTGTGCATCCCACCATAAAAGCGCATGACAACCTCTGCTTCCCTCTGTGAAGGGCCTATCTTTTACTTTTATCTCCTATACTGCAAAAGAGTCAAGGTGATCTTCACCCTCCTTTTTACATTTTATCCTTTGGCAAGCACAATATGTTGGAAAGATCCTGGTATATATGGCTAATTGGATGTGGGTTTTCATGAACTATTACTGTTGACATTACCCTTGAGGTAAAATGTTGGGAGGCAAAACTATAAGCCTCTATCTTTCTCTGTGCCCGATTAAAACTCCATACCCATAAGTATTGTGTGAGTGTCAGCAATTGTGAAAGACTATATGATAGTTGAGTATGTGGACTTGTTGAAAAGCTCTTATACATTGACTCTTTCCTATGTTATGATAAATTGCAATTGCTTCAATGACTGAGATTATAGTTTGTTAGTTTTCAATGAAGTTTACGATTCATACTTGATATTGTGATTGAATTATTACTCTAGCATAAGATATCATATGACAAGAATTATATAAGTTGCTGCTCTAAGAATGATCATGATGCCCTCATGTCTGTATTTTATTTTTATCGACACCTTCATCTCTAAACATGTGGACATATTTTTCGATTTCGGCTTTTCGCTTGAGGACAAGCGAGGTCTAAGCTTGGGGGAGCTGATACGTCCATTTTGCATCATGCTTTTGTATCAATATTTATTGCAGTATGGGCTGTTATTACACATTATGTCACAATACTTATGCCTATTCTCTCTTATTTTACAAGGTTTACATAAAGAGGGGGAATGCCGGCGGCTAGGATTCTGGTTGGAAAAGGAGCAAATATTAGAGACCTATTCTGCACAGCTCCAAAAGTCCTGAAACTTCACGGGTGATGTTTTCCAAATATATAAAAAACATTGAGCGCAAGAACTTCACCAGGGGGCACACCCTGCCCACGAGGGTGGGGGCGCGCCCTACCCCCTGGGCGCGCCCCCTACCTCGTGGGCCCCCTGGTGGCCCTTCGGTGACCATCTTCTGCTATATGGACTCTTTCAATGGAAAAAAAGTCATAAGACATCTTCTCAGACGAAACTCCACCGCCACGAGGCGGAACCTTGGAGGAGCCAATCTAGGGTTCTGGCGGGGCTGTTCTACCGGGAAAACTTCCCTCTCGGAGGGGGAAATCATCACCCTCGTCACCACCAACGCTCCTCTCATCGGGAGAGGGCAATCTCCATCAACATCTTCATCAACACCATCTCATCTCAAAACCCTAGTTCATCTCTTGTATCCAATTCTTGTCTCCAAGTCCGGGATTGGTGCTAGTAGGTTGCTAGAAGTGTTAATTACTCCTTGTAGTTGATGCTAGTTGGTTTAATTGGTGGAAGATCATATGTTCAGATCCTATATGCACATTAATACCCCTATGATTATGAACATGTTTATGCTTTGTGAGTAGTTACTTTTGTTCCTGAGGACATGGGAGAAGTCTTGCTATTAGTAGTCATGTGAATTTGGTATTCGTTCGATATTTTGATGAGATGTATGTTGTCTCTCCTCTAGTGGTGTTATGTGAACGTCAACTACATGACACTTCACCATTAATTGGTCCTAGAGGAAGGCATTGGGAAGTAATAAGTAGATGATGGGTTGCTAGAGTGACAGAATCTTAAACCCTAGTTTATGCGTTGCTTCGTAAGGGGCTGATTTGGATCCATATGTTTCATGCTATGGTTAGGTTTACCTTAATACTTTTGTTGTATTTGCAGATGCTTGCAATAAAGGTTAATCATAAGTGGGATGCTTGTCCAACTAAGGGCAACACCCAAGCACCGGTCCACCCACATACCAAATTATCAAAGTACCGAACGTGAATCATATGAGCGTGATGAAAACTAGCTTGACGATATTCCCATGTGTCCTCGGGAGCGCTTTACATCATATAAGAGTTTGTCCAGGCTTGTCCTTTGCTACAAAAGGATTGGGCTACCTTGCTGCACTTTATTTACTTTTGTTACTTGTTGCTCATTACAAATTATCCTATCACAAAACTATCTGTTACCACTTATTTCAGTACTTGCAGAGAATACCTTGCTGGAAACCGCTTATCATTTCCTTCTGCTCCTCGTTGGGTTCGACACTCTTACTTATTGAAAGGACTACCATAGATTCCCTATACTTGTGGGTCATCATCGTGCTTGCTAGCTAAGCCACAGACCGGGCTCTAACAATGATCATGAGGGGCATCCCTCACACCTGTACGACGTGTCCAGTCTCGTGGCCCAATTGCCTACTCCAGTCAGGTAAGGTCATCATCTGTTGGGGAACGTAGTAATTTCAAAAAAATTCCTACGCACACGCAAGATCTATTGGGGATCGTTGCAGAAATTAAAATTTTTCTTCGCATCACCAAGATCAATCTATGGAGAGACTAGCAACGAGAGAGAGGGGAGTGTATCTTCATACCCTTGAAGATCACGAAACGGAAGCGTTACAAGAACGCGGATGAAGGAGTCGTACACGAAGCGATTTAGATCGCGACCGTATCCGATCTAAGCACCGAACAACGGTGCCTCCGCGTTCAACACACGTGCAGCCCGGTGATGTCTCCCGCGCCTTGATCCAGCAAGGGGAGAGGGAGAGGTTGGGGAAGACTCTGTCCAGCAGCAACACGATGGCGTGGTGGTGGTGGAGGAGCGTGGCACTTCAGCAGGGCTTCGCCAAGCAATGCAAGAGACTAGGGTTTCCTCCTTCTCCCCTTCCTTGTGCCTTGGGCCTCTTGTGGGAGGCACACCAGCCCACCTAGGGGCTGGTCCCTTCCCACACTTGGCCCATGCAAGCCTCCGGGGCTGGTGGCCCCTCCCGGTGGACCCCCGAAACCTTCCGGTGGTCCCGGTACGTTACCGATAACGCCCAGAACACTTCCGGTGTCCAAAGTGGGACTTCCCATATATATAAATCTTTACCTTCGGACCATTCTGGAACTCCTCATGACGTCCGGGATCTCATCCGGGACTCCGAACAACATTCGGTAACCACGTACATCTATTCCCTATAACCCTAGCATCATCGAACCTTAAGTGTGTAGACCCTATGGGTTCGGGAACTATGCAGACATGACCGAGACATCTCTCCGGCCAATAACCAACAACGGGATCTGGATACCCATGTTGGCTCCCACATGTTCCACGATGATCTCATCGGATGAACCACGATGTCAAGGATTCAATCAATCCCGTATACGATTCCCTTTGTCTACCGGTATAGCACTTTCTCGAGATTCGATTGTCGGTATACCGATACCTTGTTCAATCTCGTTACGACAAGTCTCTTTACTCGTTCTGTAACACATCATTCTGTGACCAACCCCTTAGTCACATTGAGCTCATTACGATGATGTCTTACCGAGTGGCCCCAGAGATATCTCTCCGTTATACGGAGTGACAAATCCCAGTCTCGATTCGTGCCAACCCAACAGATACTTTCGGGGATACCCGTAGTGTACCTTTATAGCCACCTAGTTACGTTGTGACGTTTGGCACACCCAAAGTACTCCTACGGTATCTGGGAGTTACACAATCTCATGATCTAAGAAAAGGATACTCGACATTGGAAAAGCTTTAGCATACAAACTACATGATCTTGTGCTAGGCTTAGGATTGGGTCTTGTCCATCACATCATTATCCTAATGATTTGATCCCGTTATCAACGACATCCAATGTCTATGGTCTGGAAACCGTAACCATCTATTGATCAATGAGCTAGTCAACTAGAGGCTCACTAGGGACATGTTGTGGTCTATGTATTCACACATGTATTACGATTTCCGGATAACACAATTATAGCATGAACAATAGACAATTATCATGAACAAAGAAATATAATAATAACTATTTTATTATTGCCTCTAGGGCATATTTCCAACAGTCTCCCACTTGCACTAGAGTCAATAATCTAGTTACATTGTGATGAATCGAACACCCATAGCGTTCTGGTGTTGATCATGTTTTGCTCGTGGAAGGGGTTTACTCAACGGATCTGCGACATTCATGTCCGTATGCACTTTACAAATATCTATGTCTCCATTTTGAACATTTTCACGAATGGAGTTGAAGCGGCGCTTGATATGCCTGGTCTTCTTGTGAAACCTCGGCTCCTTGGCAAGGGCAATGGTTCCAGTGTTGTCACAGAAGAGAGTCATCGGGCCCGACGCATGGGAATAACTCCTAGGTCGGTAATGAACTCCTTCATCCAGATTGCTTCATGTGCTGCCTCCGAGACTGCACCAGCTGACTGCCCCACCAATCAAAATATACACGTATCTGGTTTGTGACTTGGAGTCATCCAGATCCTTGTCGAAGCTAGCACCGACGTAACCCTTTACGACGAGCTCTTCGTCAGCTCCATAAACGAGAAAGATGTCCTTAGTCCTTTTTAGGTACTTCAGGATATTCTTGACCGTTGTCCAGTGTTCCATGCCGGGATTACTTTGGTACCTTCCTACCAAACTTACGACAAGGTTTACATCAGGTCTGGTACACAACATGGCATACATAATAGACCCTATGACCGAGGCATAGGGGATGACACTCATCTTTTCTCTATCTTCTGCCGTGGTCGGGTATGGAGCCGCGCTCAATCTCACACCTTGCAATACAGGCAAGAACCCCTTCTTGGATTGATCCATATTGAAGTTCTTCAATATCTTGTCAAGGTATGTGCTTTGTGAAAGATCAATGAGGCGTCTCGATCTATCTCTATATATCTTGATGCCTAATATATAAGCAGCTTCTCCAAGGTCCTTCATTGAAAAACACTTATTCAAGTAGGCCTTTATGCTTTCCAAGAGTTCTATATCATTTCCCATCAATAGTATGTCATCCACATATAATATGTGAAATGCCACAAAGCTCCCACTCACTTTCTTGTAAACACAGGCTTCTCGATAAATTTGTGTAAACCCAAACGCTTTGATCATCTCATCAAAGAGAATGTTCCAACTCCGAGATGCTTGCACCAGCCCATAGATTGAGCGTTGGAGCTTGCATACCTTGTCAGCATTCTTAGGATCGACAAAACCTTCCGGCTGCATCATATACAATTCTTCCTTAAGGAAACCATTAAGGAATGCCGTTTTGACATCCATTTGCCATATTTCATAATCATAGAATGCGGCAATTGCTAACATGATTCGAACGGACTTCAGCTTCGCTACGAGTGAGAAGGTCTCATCATAGTCAACCCCTTGAACTTGTCGATAACCCTTAGTGACAAGCCGAGCTTTATAGATGGTCACATTGCCATCCGCGTCTGTCTTCTTCTTAAAGACCCATTTATTTTCTATGGCTCGCCGATCATCGGGCAAGTCAGTCAAAGTCCATACTTCGTTTTCATACATGGATCCTATCTCGGATTCCATGGCTTCAAGCCATTTGTTGGAATTCGGGCCCGCCATCACTTGTTCATAGTTCGAAGGTTCACCGTTGTCTAACAACATGATTTCTAGGACAGGGTTGCCGTACCACTCTGGTGCGGAACGTGTCCTTGTGGACCTATGAAGTTTAGTGGCAACTTGATCCGAAGTTCCTTGATCATCATTAACTCCCTCTCTAGTCGGTGCAGGCACCACAAAAACATTTTCTTGAGCTGCGCTACTTTCCGGTTCAAGAGGCAGTACCTCATCAAGTTCTACTTTCCTCCCACCTACTTCTTTCGAGAGAAACTCTTTCTCCAGAAAGGATCCATTCTTGGCAACAAAGATCTTGCCTTCGGATCTGAGGTAGAAGGTATACCCAATAGTTTCCTTAGGGTATGCTATGAAGACGCATTTTTCTGACTTGGGTTCGAGCTTTTCAGGTTGAAGTTTCTTGACATAAGCATCACATCCCCAAACTTTCAGAAACAACAACGTAGGTTTCTTCCCAAACCATAATTCATACGACGTCGTCTCAATGGATTTCGATGGAGCCCTATTTAAAGTGAATGCAACAATCTGTAAAGCATAACCCCAAAATGATAGCGGTAGATCGGTAAGAGACATCATAGATCGCACCATATCCAATAGAGTGCGATTACAACGTTCAGACACACCATTACGCTGAGGTGTTCCAGGCGGCGTGAGTTGTGAAACAATTCCACATTTCCTTAAGTGCGTGCCAAATTCGTGACTCAAATATTCTCCCCCAGGATCTAATCGCAAGAACTTTATTTTCCTGTCACGTTGATTCTCTACCTCATTCTGAAATTCCTTGAACTTTTCAAAGGTCTCAGACTTGTGTTTCATTAAGCAGACACACCCATATCTGCTCAAGTCATCAGTGAGGGTGAGAACATAACGATAGCCACCGCGAGCCTCAACGCTCATTGGACCGCACACATCGGTATGTATGATTTCCAATAAGTTGGTTGCTCGCTCCATTGTTTCGGAGAACAGAGTCTTGGTCATTTTGCCCATGAGGCATGGTTCGCACGTGTCAAATGATTCATAATCAAGAGACTCCAAAAGTCCATCTGCATGGAGTTTCTTCATGCGTTTGACACCAATGTGACCAAGGCGGCAGTGCCACAAGTATGTGGGACTATCATTATCAACCTTACACTTCTTGGTATTCACACTATGAATATGTGTAATATCACATTCGATATTAAACAAGAAAAAACCATTGACCAGCGGGGCATGACCATAAAACATATCTCTCATATAAATGGAACAACCATTATTCTCGGATTTAAATGAGTAGCCATCTCGCATTAAATGAGATCCAAATACAATGTTCATGCTCAAAGCTGGTACTAAATAACAATTATTGAGGTTTAAAACTAATCCCGTAGGTAAATATAGAGGCAGCATGCCGACGACGATCACATCGACCTTGGAACCATTCCCGACGTGCATCGTCACCTCGTCCTTCGCCAGTCTCCGCTTATTCTGTTGCTCCTGTTTTGAGTTACAAATATGAGCAACCGCACCGGTATCAAATACCTAGGAGCTACTATGAGCGCTGGTTAGGTACACATCAATAACATGTATATCACATATACCTTTGGTATTGCCGGCCTTCTTATCCGATAAGTACTTGGGGCAGTTCCGCTTCCAGTGACCGTTTCCCTTGCAATAAAAGCACTCAGTCTCAGGCTTGGGTCCATTATTTGGCTTCTTCCCGGCAGCTTGCTTACCGGGCGCGGCAACTCCCTTGCCGTCCTTCTTGAAGTTATTTTTACCCTTGCCTTTATTGGACTTAGTGGTTTTATTCACCATCAACACTTGATGTTCCTTTTTGATCTCCACCTCCACTGATTTCAGCATTGAATATACCTCAGGAATGGTCTTTTCCATCCCCTGCATATTGAAGTTCATCACAAAGCTCTTGTAGCTAGGTGGAAGCGACTGAAGGATTCTGTCAACGACCGCATCTCTGGGAGATTGACTCCCAGCTGTGACAAGCAGTTCTGCAACCCAGACATCTTGAGTATGTGCTCGCTGATAGAACTATTCTCCTCCATCTTACAACTGTAGAACTTGTCGGAGACTTCATATCTCTCGACTTGGGCATGAGGTTGGAAAACCATTTTCAGCTCTTGGAATATCTCATACGCTCCATGCCGCTCAAAACGCTTTTGGAGCCCCGGTTCTAAGCTGTAAAGCATGCCGCACTGAACCAGGGAGTAATCATCACTATGCGACTGCCAGGCGTTCATAACGTCTTGAGTTGCTAGGAAAATGGGGGCTTCACCTAGCGGTGCTTCAAGGACATATGCTTTCTTGGCAGCTATGAGGATACTCATCAGGTTACGGACCCAGCCCGTGTAGTTGCTACCATCGTCTTTCAGCTTGGTTTTCTCTAGGAACGCGTTGAAGTTGAGGGCAACATTAGCGTGGGTCATTTGATCTACAAGACATATTGCAAAGTTTTTAGACTATGTTCATGATAATTAAGTTCATCTAATCAAATTATTTAATGAACTCCCACTCAGATAGACATCCCTCTAGTCATCTAAGTGATACATGATCAGAGTCAACTAGGCCGTGTCCGATCATCACGTGAGACGGACTAGTCATCATCGGTGAACATCTTCATGTTGATCGTATCTTCTATACGACTCATGTCCGACCTTTCGGTCTTCCGTGTTCCGAGGCCATGTCTGTACATGCTAGGCTCGTCAAGTCAACCTAAGTGTATTGCGTGTGTAAATCTAGCTTACACCCATTGTATGCGAGCGTTGGAACCTATCACACCTGATCATCATGTGGTGCTTCGGAACAACGGACCTTAGCAACGGTGCACACTTAGGGGGAACACTTTCTTGAAATTATTGCGAGGGATCATCTTATTTAAGCTACCGTCGTTCTAAGCAAATAAGATGTAAAAACATGATAAACATCACACTCAATCAAATAGTGACATGATATGGCCAATATCATTTTGCTCCTTTTGATCTCCATCTTCGGGGCGCCATGATCATCATCGTCACCAGCATGACACCATGACCTCCATCATCATGATCTCCATCATCGTGTCTCCATGAAGTTGTCTCGCCAACTATTACTTCTACCACTATGGCTAACGGTTAGCGATAAAGTAAAGTAATTACATGATGTTTATGTTGACACGCAGGTCATAAATAAATTAAGACAACTCCTATGACTCCTGCCGGTTGTCATACTCATCGACATGCAAGTCGTGATTCCTATTACAAGAACATGATCAATCTCACACATCACATATATCATTCATCACATCCTTTTGGCCATATCACATCACCCGGCATATGCTGCAAGAACAAGTTAGACGTCCTCTAATTGTTGTTGCAAGTTTTTACGTGGCTGCTATAGGTTTCTAGCAAGAACGTTTCTTACGTACGCCAAAACCACAACGTGATATGCCAATTTCTATTTACCCGTCATAAGGACTCGTTTCATCGAATTCGATCCGACTAAAGTGGGAGAGACAGACACCCGCTAGCCACCTTATGCAACTAGTGCATGTCAGTCGGTGGAACCAGTCTCACGTAAGAGTACGTGTAAGGTCGGTCCAGGCCGCTTCATCCCATGATGCCACCGAATCAAGATAATACTAGTAACGACAAGTAAATTGACAAAATTGACGCCCACAACAACTTGTGTTCTACTCGTGCATAGAAACTATGCATATACCTAGCTCATGATGCCACTGTTGGGGATCGTTGTAGAAATTAAAAAAATTCTACGCATCACCAAGAACAATCTATGGAGAGACTAGCAACGAGAGAGAGGGGAGTGTATCTTCATACCCTTGAAGATCGCGAAACGGAAGCGTTACAAGAACGTGGATGAAGGAGTCATACATGAAGCGATTCAGATCGCGGCTGAATCCGATCTAAGCACCGAACAATGGTGCCTCCGCGTTCAACACACGTGCAGCCCGGTGATGTCTTCCGCGCCTTGATCCAGCAAGGGGAGAGGGAGAGGTTGGGGAAGACTCCGTCCATCAGCAGCACGACGGCGTGGTGGTGGTGGAGGAGCGTGGCACTCCAGGAGGGCTTAGCCAAGAACTGCGAGAGACGAGGAGGGAGAGGGGTTGTAGCGACCAGACCTCAAACGGTCCAATCTCTGTGCTCAGGTGTCATCCCTGGATCAGTAATGCTGACACCACACAGTACTTGAAGGATTTATAGCAGAGTAGCAATCACACACTTATTACATCGAGTGTCTCAAAAGAGAACTTATTACAATAAATATGGCTTACGGCCATCTAATAACGATAACAACGGAAGGCTTGGAAGATAAGTGAGTCCATCAACTCCAACGGCATCACTGAGTATAGAACCACGACCTAAAAGGCACCTTACTCGTCGTCTGAAAAGTCTGCAACATGAACGTTGCAGCCCGAAACGGGTCAGCACATGGAATATGCTGGCAATGTAACACATAGAGAGCAATGAAAGAAATAAGACTATACTATATGCATATTTGGCTGGTGGAAAGCTCTATGGTTACAGTTTTGCGTAAAGCCAATTTTTCCCTACTGCAAAGGAATACATTTTATTTAACTATCATGGTGGTTGTTAAACATTGAGAGTGTAGACACCCTCTCAATCCCAATTGAACATCATCATTAAAAACCCAGCAAATTAATTATAGTAACATGATGAGATTCACATGATAATCCAAGTACTAGCTACTCAAGTTGTCCATAACTGGGGACATGGCTAACCATGATTAGTTTATACACTCTGCAGAGGTTTGCGCACTTTTCCCCACAAGACTCGATCTCCTCCGTTGGGATTCTCGCACTACATGATGTTTGAGAAACGGATGACCGAGACATAGTCTTTCAGAAGCGCTAGCACCTTACGATCGGGTAGACCGTTACACCTATTTTCCCCTACATCTGCTAGTCTACCACTGTAAGAGTTCGCACAACTTAGTCAACTATGCTAGAGCCCATAGTAGCTTGTGGCTGCACACGGAAGTTTCTAGTATGAATAATCTCATGATCCCTTTGAGCCTGGGTGGCGGTCCAAAAGAAAAACAGGCAATCGCTAGAATACCCAGGTGCCTCAGTCCACCCAGATGTGTATTTAAGTTGCCACCTTAGATAAACCATTAACTTAACAAACTCACATCTGTATGGATTTCACTCACCTAATCCACGTCTACTAGCATAGCATGGCATAATAAGCAAACGTAGAAGTAACTCCCAAAGGTTTGATAATAAACTGGTAATAGGTACTACCTCAACTACTTCCCAAACCCACAATTTAATTAGATCCGAATTATGCAAAGTGTGAGGGTTGATCTAATGCAATAAAAACTGGGTAACAGGAAGTATGATCAAAGTGTTACTTGCCTTGCTGATGATCTGCAAAACCTAGCGATTCGAAGTAGCAAGCGGCGCACTCCG